>NW_028248257.1:0-46166 GCF_964263255.1 Lissotriton vulgaris | reverse complement strand
CTCTGCACCGAATGTCTGACATATTATCGAAAGACACAATATCGTAATACACAAATATCGGCACAAATATATCGAATACACTAATATCGACATCCTATAAGTAACTATAAATATACAAATATATCGGATACACAATATCGACATACAAAAACACCGATATCAATATTATCGACTACATAGATATTGATGGTAATAAATATCGATCACAGTAAAAAACATACACAAGAACTATAATATCGAAATCACTAATATCGTCAACAATAATATCGCCTAATCAAATATATCGGCAATTTATATATATATATATATACACATTTTTTTAACAAAATATGTTATTGGCAATAAAATACACACTTCTTATTTAAATATACATTTATATATATTTAAAAAAAAATGTAAAACAAATAATTATTATCTATTATATAACCGAAACATTTATATAAAATGATTTCCCTTTTTTTCTAAATATAAGTAAATTGCATTTGCCTTATTTAACAACATGAAACTCACAACAGAAATTCAAAAATACAAACTAACCAATCAACACACAGAATTAGTAATATAACCAATAGCAAAGTAATTGCTAATTACAATCCTCTATATAAACAATTACCCACTAAACACAAACCACTTGTTAAAACAAACGAAAGGAGTACATCTCTGGATGAATTGCAGCACACCGACAAGAACATCAATATTAACAGGATACAATAATAGATTTCAAGTAAGTAACTCTAATAAACTAAATGTAAATAACTGCTTCAATGTTAATTCCTTGCTAAATATCCACTTCTCCTTTTCCCTAACAACTACAGAATACTCTACTAATAAATAACAGACAACTGATTTCTGAAAACACAGAAACTACTAAAGATTTAAATATAATCTCTATATTAAGTAAATGTTTAAAGCTTTGAAATAAAATACAAGTTATAATGAGTATATCCTATCCTTTTTAATTTCTCTCCTAACGCTACAGAAAACTCTACTAACAAATACAAGACTACACAACTCTTAAACAAAGATACAACTAACAAAGTAAGTATAGTTTTTTTTTTTTAAAACCCTTTATTCGTGACTGTTACAGGATGCCTTACATTTCTGTACATTTTCTGATCGTAACATACATCAGTCTTTTCCGTTTTCAAACCCAGAAACTTGTGGGAACAGTGCATTTCAGTTTCAAATTGCTTATCAGAGCATCCCCAGGATGATTCCCATATGTACTCCGTACCCTCCAGAATCGTGTCCGTCATAAGTAGCATACCCCAACTGTCCCTTCCTCCCCAACCGCCCACCCACCCCCTGTCTCCTGGTCGTCCTCACTCGTACACTCCACATCCCGGGTCAAGGTGGCACTATGTATGTCTGAAGTGGTAAAAGCCGTAGGTCTGGTCTAGCCCCTGTGAGTCACATTGGTGCCCTTTAAGCCTCGTCCCCCTCCCGCCACCTTTGCGAGTTCATCCCACCGGGCCTCCCGAGCAGTCCAGGTCTATCTCCTCCAGGTCTATCATCATTAAGTCCCATTCCTGAGCTATAGGATATTTGCGTAGGCCCTTGCTCTCCTCGTCTCGCAGCGCCGCGGATTCTGCCTTGCCCCACTTCAGCAAGTCGCTGCGCCACGTTTCTATCTGCGGGGCCCTGGGTGACTTCCATCTCATGGTGAGCACCCTGATCGCCAGCACCAGTGCCAGGTCCGTAAATCTCAGCTGTGCCTTGCATGTCTTGGGCCGCTTTCTATTCCCCAGCAGGCATGGTAACGCTCCCTCAGGGATTCGGAGTGTTGTTATGGAGTGTAGTGTATGTTTGATCGTTCCCCAGTAAGAGTGTAACTTCGGGCATGTCCATAGCATGTGGAGAATATGTGCCTCATCCTGGTAACATCTCGGGCAGCAATGTGCGGTGGCAGGGAACATCCGATGCAGCCTCTGGGGTGTAAGGTAAGCTCTGTGGAGAACCATGGCCTGTATGAACTGAAACTTAACATTCCTAGACACCCGTCTATGATGGCCTAAAATAATTTTCCACTCCCCGTCTGTTATGTTTTCCCCTGAGTCTGCAGTCCAGGACTCCCTGAGTGTAGCAATCGGTGAAGGTACATGTTCCCTGATGCCAGTGTATAGCCATTTCACTAGGTGTCTCCCCGCTCCCATGTAGTGTAAGAGATGCACTAATTCATGCTGTTCCGGTTTCGTCCTTTGCGGGGCCCAAGCCCGTCTGACATAGTGCGTCACCGAGGCGTGTAGTAGGTAGAAGCGTGAAGGTGCTCCCGTGGCCTGCACAAATGAGTCATGGTCCAGCAAGGTGTCATCGCCGAACAGGTCTCCCACCCTGTCCACTCCAGTCTCCGCCCAGGGTCGCAATCTGCGCCGTGTTAAGGTCCCCTGCGGTGTCGGGAGTCCCAGTAGTGGTATATTGTCTGCATATGGGGGGGTCCCATTCGAGTACGACAGCGCTTTCTTCCAGCAGGTCAAGGCCACGTGCAGGAGGGGGTGGCAGTCCCCAGGAATTCTAGCATTGGGCAAGAGGAGGGAGTGCAGGTCTCCCCGCGCCAGTTTGTCCTCCGTGTAAGCGATCTCATGCAAGTCCCTGCCCCCCACCCATCGGGTCAGCCATTGGAGTTGGCTGGCATAGTAGTAACTGCGCAGGTCCGGCACTCCCAGTCCGCCCTGCCTAGTATTCAGCTGCAGTTTTTTAAGGCTGATCCGCCTCCTCCCCGAGCCCCAGATGAGGGTGATCAATAATGTATTCAGTGAGGTAAATATCTGACGCGGCAGCAGAACCGGTAGGTTCACAAAATAATACAGAATGCGGGGAAGTAGGACCATCTTCGAGACCGCCACTCGTCCCATTACCGATAGGGGCAAGGATGTCCAGAAGCCCACGCTACCTCGTATGCCAGTAATGACCTTACGGATATTACCGTCAATCTGGGCCTCCGGGTCCCGGTAGACCTGTATTCCGAGATACTTGAACGTGGTCGGTGCCACTTGTATGTCGTAGGTCCCGAACTGTATGAGGGGAGGTCGTTGGCCATCTCGAAAGAAGAAGCCCAGGGACTTCCCTGGATTTATAGCCAGCCCAGATATGTCCTCAAATCGCCTGAAGATATCCGCCAGAGACGAGTGGTCTCCTCGCAGGTTTCGGAGGAACACCAGGATGTCGTCGGCATATATTGAAGTCATGTGGTCGGTGCCCCCCACCGGTATGCCGTCCTCCGCAGCTCTGTTGCGAAGCGCAATAGCCAGGGGCTCCAGCGTCAACACAAACAGTAGTGGCGACAATGGGCAGCCCTGGCGGGTGCCCCTGTGGACTCCATAACTGTCCGAAGTGTGCCTTCCTGTGCGCGCCCTGGCCGTCGGACCCGTGTATAATAAACGGATCCATTTGATCAGGGCTTCCGGGAAACCAAAGCGGTGTAAGACTTCGAACATGAAATTCCACGTCAAAGAGTCAAACGCCTGATGGAGGTCTAGGGCTATGCAGCCCGCGTGTGGCAGATTGTGGGGTGTAGTTGTCATGAGGGCGTGGAGTCGCCTCGAGTTTTGGGAGGTACTCCTCTCTGGGAGGAAGCCACATTGATCGGTATGGATCAGGCCAGGGAGGTGATGTTGGATCCTCAAGGCAATAGCTTTACTGAGAATCTTATACTCCGTGGAGAGCATAGAAAGGGGCCTGTAGTTACCTACATCCTGAGGGTCCCTACCGGGTTTCGGGATCGAAATCACCAAGGCCTGCATGGTGGTAGCCGGGAGATGGCCAGCCTCGTACGCAGTGAGGTATATTTTCTCCAGAACAGGGGCCAACACATCAGTATATGATTGATAAAACTCCCCTGGTAGGCCATCCATACCCGGGGTTTTACCCCGGTTAAGTGAGTGGATCGCTACCTTTATTTCCTGCTGTGTTATAGGCCCGGCTAGAGCCGCCTGGACTCCCGGGGCCAGCACTGGGAGCGTCAAGTCATCCAGGAATTCCGTCATTCCGTCCCTGTCCTCTACAGAGGGGGGAGCATAGAGGGTCTCCAGGTGTGTCTTAAACACAGTATTAATACCCATTTGAGTGTGTATCAGATCACCTGCCGCGTTCCGGATAGACGTTATTGTAGGGCTCTCAGGGGCATCCCGGACCAGCCGGGCGAGCAGAGCACCGGACCTATCTGCCTCTGACTGTTGCTGTTTCAAATAGGCTCCGTAGTCCATCACCCTCAGGGTCTCCAGTAGTTCAGCATGTTCGATATTACACTGCTGTAGATCCGGTCGGCGGTCAGGGTCCTGCCCCACCGCATTTTCCAGGTCACTTAACCGCGTCTCTACCTCGCACAGTTTACTATGGATCTCCTGTCTGGCTCCCACCAGGCGGCCTATAGCAGCCCCCCGAATTACGGTTTTCATTGCGTCCCACACCACTAAGTTCGAGGACGCAGAGTCCCAGTTTGTATCGAAGTAGCCAGTTAAGGCCTCAGCTATATATGAGTGAAACGGGCCATCCGCAAGCAACGCAGGGTTAAGCCTCCAGGTAGGGACAGGCGAGGGTATTCTACCCCAGTGTAAGTCGAGCGTCAACGGCCAGTGGTCCGAGAACGTTTTAGCCAGATAATCTGCTGCGTCGCATCTGTCCGCGAGAGAGCTGGAGCATACAAATCTGTCCAGTCTGGTGTGCAGGTTGTGTACAGGGGAGTAGTATGAATATTCTTTATGTGTCGGGTGCAATGTGCGCCAGGTGTCAACCAATCCCCAGCCCCGAAGCCATGTCCCAAACAATTCAGATAGTTTATGTGTTCCCGCCGCCTGAAGGGGGGGGGTGTGACCTATCAAGGGTCACATCTAAGATCATGTTCCAGTCACCTCCCAGGATCCAGGGGACGTCCGCCCAGTCCGCCAGAGCCCGGCCCATCTTAGCTAAGAACTTATCTTGGTCGAAATTCGGGGCGTAGATGCTGCCCAGCACTACCACTTCCCCGTCTAGGGTACCTCTCACTAGTACGTAGCGTCCTTGGTCGTCAGTCCGCCTCTCCAGTTCCACAAAAGGAGTACCATGACGTACCCATATCGTGGCCCCTCTGGAGAATGCAGAGTACGTGGTAGAGAATACAGTGCCTCTCCATTTCTTCCGCAGCAGGAGTGCTTCGGAGTGTGTCAAGTGTGACTCCTGTAGGAACACTATATGTGCCTTTTGTCGCAGCAGGAAAGCATGCACCCTGTGTCTCTTCTGCACTGCCCCCAGCCCTCTCACATTCCAGGTGACCAGCCTATACCTACCCTGTACGTCAGCCATAACCCCGTGTAGGTGTCGCAATGAGTGTTCCCATATGTCCTAGTGAGTGACTCGCCCGTGTCAACCAGGAGACAGTACCCACCCTATCCCAAACCCCAACTGTGGAGGCGCAGCCTCTGAACTTCGCTGTGCCGAACAATAAACTGTGTAACATAATAAAACAGATAACGTTGCATACGCTAGTGGGGGGTCGGCCAAGCTCTGGCCGTGTCCTTAGTGCCATGCCCGATCAAGCCGCCGGCTCAACGGCGCCGCTGGGAGAGTTCCATCAGAATTATTCGACATGTGTAGCCACATCTCGTGGAAGGGGGGGGGGAAAGAGGAAGGGGGCAGGGGGGGGGGGGGGGGAAATACAGGGGTGGCCCCATACTGGTGCAGCCAGTGAACAGCTGCCAAGCGCCGCAGGATCATAGGAGATACAGGGTTCATATCTCGCAGTCTTCACATCCGAGGCTCCCACCCCACCCAAGGGTGGGGCACGTAGTGTCCGCCATCAGAGAAGGGCCTCACATATTGCCAGAGCAAACACATTCCACCTCTCTCCCCCTCCCCCCACCGCCCCCCCCTCCAATCTACACATAAAAGGATATTGTGGTGTACTCAAGCTTTAGGTCTAGTCCACAGGAGGTATTACTCTTGGGCATTGTCCATAAGGTCGTCCGCGGTTCTAGGTGTCACCGTCGGAAACAGGACCATACTATTGTCCGAGTCCGAGTGGACTGTGCTATCCTCGGTATCCGTATGAATTGCCTCCCGGTCCTCCCTGAAGGTGCCCACCGCTGCCACTGCCTCCATCTGTCCCTGCTTTTGCTGATGGGCAGTCGGTTTACGCTGTCTTGGGTGAGTGCGTCGGACGCCGTCCCCGTTGTCTTCCTGATTCTGGCCATCTTTGGACCCAGCATCCGTAGAATCCTGTGTCGGGTCCAGCCGTTCCTCAATGTCCATCACCTCCATCCACTCTTCCACATCTGTGGGGCTTTCGAAAAAGTGAGTTTTCTTGTCATGGATCACCTTCAGGCGCGCAGGGAACAGTAAGGCATAACGTAACTCCGCCTTTTGGAGTTTCTGTTTCACCTCATAGTATGATGACCGTTGTTTTTGCACTTGAGTGGTGTAGTCTGGGTATAATGATATTCTTTTATTCTCCCACGGTATGACCGATTTTATTCTGGCCTGGTTCAACAGCATGTCTCTGTCCCGGTAATTCAGGATCCGGACAATGAGCGGTCTTGGCGGTTGGCCCGGTTTAGGTTGTCCTGTTGGGATCCTATGGGCTCTCTCGACACAAAAGAACGGTGAAAGGCCTTCAGGGGCGACGTTATCCCGGAACCATTGTTCCATGAACTCCGCCGGACGGGATCCCTCGCTTCGTTCCGGCAGGCCAATAACGCGGATGTTATTGCGTCGATTACGCCCTTCCGCATCCTCCACGCGTTCCATCAGGGTCTTGACTTGACGCTGAATCAGCTGGATGGAGTCCGTGTGCTCCGCCACCGCCGGGGCAATTTCAGCCAGCGATAGACCATGATCCTCAACTTTGTCCGCTAATTTCTCATGGTCCGCCTTAAGCAAGGAGAGATTAGTGGTGAGGGTACCCATCTGCGTCTCCATCACAGCTCTGGAGTCTCTGATCTCTTTAAGTATAAGGTCCAGCTTATCACCTTTCTGACTCTCTGAAAGGGTGGAAGCCAGCGTCAGCGGCGCAGAGCCCCCGGGGTTCACATCTGGAGCAGGGCCCACGCCTGGCCCCTCCTTGCCCTCCGCGTTCTTCAAGCCTTTGCGCCCCATGTTAAGCGCCCGGTGTCCAGACGGCGGTAGGGTCGCGTCCGCAGGCGATCACCAGCCGTCCAAGGTTCGTCTGTTGCCCCCTTGCAGGTCGCCCCCAGCATCCACTACCTGGGGTAGCCGGCGAAGGCCGCCGTGGCCCTGCTAAGGGGGGGGGGGGCGCTTAGCTAATAGGGGCGTCGGGCCCACCGTAGCGCCGTTCACCCTGAGGCGCTATTTCTTTCTCCCCTGTCAGCTCACATCAAGGGCCCAAGAACAGCAGCAGGATCTAGTGGGTGCCACCCCGTCCGAATCAGCCACACCAGTCCGGTGCCTCGTGACTAGGGCCCAGCCGGCAATGGAGCAGTTATGTCGCTCCGGGGGTAGGATCAGATCCACTCCAGGCGTCCCGGTCTCCAGCTCGCCCCGGGGGGAGGCCCAGACACCACCTCGCTGCAGCCGGGCTATCAGGGCGTCCCGGCCGGACCCGGTCCTCAGACCAGGGGTCCCTGCCGAATTTAGTCCGCCCTCAGCTGGATGTGAGGCAGCAGCGCCACACCAGGCCCCTCCGCACTTCCTCGGACCTCTCACCTTCAGCCCTCGCGGGCAGGGGGTAGCTCAGCCGGCGGGGCCCCCCCGTCAGTGGTCGCCACCAGCGGCAGGAACACACGGATCACAGCGCTCCGGCGCCTCAGTCCACCGCTCAAGGCCGTCCGCAGTCTCCGTCTTTTCCCCCGGCACCCGGGGTCGTAGGGTGTCGCCTGCCCTTCTCGGCTGTCGCGGGGTCGGGGTTCCCGATCCAGGGGTGCACTTCCGGTCACGGGGCCCCCGGCGCGCCGCCACCTTCCAGCCCTCGTCCTCCGGGCACCGCTGCTACTCGAGTCCCCGGTCCGCAGCGTGACACCAGGCCTCACCCCCGACCACGGCGTAACTCCGGGGCACCAGCCACCAGAGCCCCAGGATTTTCAGCGAGGCAGGCGGGGTGCAGGATCTATAGGATACAGCTGCATTCGGACGGATTCGGCCACTCAGCGTGGGCGACAGGATCGTTCCTCCCCCAGCGGCATCGGAGCACTAGCAAACTCTGTCCGCCATGTTGGCCAGCTAGCCACGCCCCAACAAAGTAAGTATAGTTGTACACTAAATTAACTGGAACAATCCCAACAAATGAGCACATGTTGTAATTAATTATACATACCTACTTTTTTTTCTCTACTACCACTACAGAAAAGTCTACAGACAAAAAACTGCGAAAAAATTCCGAAAACTAAAGATACAACAAACTAAGTAAGTATATTCTAACACTAAAGTAACTTGTAAAATGTTCTAAACAAAAACACACGTTAATATTTGTAACACATATCGACTTTATTTATCCAGATCCCACTATAGAAAACGACACTAAAAAGAACAGAGAACAAAACTCCAATATCTAAAATAAAACTAACAAAGTAAGTATATCCAAACACTAAATTAACTGGTAAAAAAGACAAAAAATAGCACTTGTTCTAATTAATAACAATTATCTACTTTTTTTTCTCAGCTAACACTACAGAAAACTATACTGACTAAATACAGATATCCAAAATCAGAATACCAAAGATACAACTCACTAAGTAAGTATATTGAAGCACTAAAGTAACTGGTAAAATGTTTACAACCTACACACATGGTGACATTTCTAACACATATGTACTTTTTATTTTCAGATAACACTACAGAATACTCTACTAAGAAAGAACAGACAACTCTACTCCAAAACCCTACCTAAAACTAAGAAAGTAAGTATCTTCACAATTTTTATAAAAATCCTACACTTATTAGTAGCCACTTTTATAGCAAAAATTGGCACTGAAACTCAAAATATACACAAAATC
Source organism: Lissotriton vulgaris (assembly GCF_964263255.1). Classification (NCBI taxonomy): domain Eukaryota; kingdom Metazoa; phylum Chordata; class Amphibia; order Caudata; family Salamandridae; genus Lissotriton; species Lissotriton vulgaris. Next base: position 37,248 of record NW_028248257.1, on the reverse strand, counting down.
AAGTAATAACATTGAAATTTATTTTTTCCTAAGAGATCAAACAACATCAGAAAACACAGTCCACAACTAAAGAATTAAGCATATCAAAATATTTCACAGAATTAAAAAATAAGTAAGTATGTACAAGACAATTGTTCACTTACTTAAAATTAAATGACTGAAGGAGCAGAATTTGTAACCAGCCAGAAAGGAAAGCTATTACTCTGCTACATGGGTTACACTTATACCCAAGAGAAACAATATGGAATGAAAGTAAATTGGAAATGTTGCAAATATTATTCCAACAAGTGTTATGGAAGGGCAACAACGAGAGAAGCAACTGTACTTTATACTAGGGAACACAACCACCCACCAAACATAACAGAAATAGAAGTTAGAACAGCATTAGAAAATATAAAAGAGGCAAGCACAGGTTCCCAAAAACAAAGCAACGTCATATTAAAAGAAGAAATTCCAAAAATCCCTAAAACTGCCACAACACAGATGCCAAATATTCTTTCACTAAAAAGAACTATAGCACGAACAAAAAGAGCTACTACTACTACCACACCACCTCCAAGAACATATAGTGATATCAGTTTAAATGCCAACCAAAATTTAACGTTAAACAAACAACCATTTATCATTTACGACAATGAAAACAATGATAAAAGACTTATAATTTTTGGAACAAATATGAACCTATTAAAACTTCAGCAAAGCCAATATTGGATGATGTATGGGACTTTTAACATCTGTCCCAAACCTTTTTTCCAATTATACACTGTACATGGCCTATACCAAAACTGCAACATACCACTACTCTGTGCACTACTACCAAATAAAAATAATTCCACATATATGGAATTATTAAATATAATCAAACAAAAAACAAATGACTATTCTCCTGAAAAAAATAATCCTAGATTTTGAGCAAGCAATGCTTTCAACCATCCTAAAAATCCACCCCCATACCTGCATTCAAGGCTGTTACTACCATTTAAACCAGTGTCTATGGAGACATCTACAAAAAACAACCTTAAGTGTAGAATATGCAACTAACTCATCTTTTGTATATCAAATTAAAAAACTCATAGCACTGGCTTATGTTCCGGAAACAGACGTAGCAGAACACTACAACATTCTAATATACAGCACCTTTTATAAACAAAATGAAGCAAAATTGAGTCAATTTTTGCACTACTTTGAAGACACCTGGGTAGGCAGACTCCATAGATCTGGCCACAGAAGAAACCCTAAATTCCTAATACCCTGGTGGAACATTTACAGAAGCACCTTAAATGGTGAATCAAAAACTAACAACGCAGTAGAAGGTTGGCAAAATGCCTTTATACAATCAACTGGCAGAACAAAACCAAGTTCAGAACATTTTATTTAATGCCTACAAAAAGAACAAAGCTACCAGGAATTCAGAATGGAGCAATCCATAACTGAACTAGTCCCTAAAACATCAAAACAAAACAAGCAAATGCACAAATACCTAGAAGAACAAGCAACGTTATATACTAGTACAGAAGGCATTGAATACTTAAACATAATTGCTAAAACACTACTCTGAATAAATCTCAACACCAAACCAGTCCCTAAAAATGAAACCTAAACATTCAGAATAACATTTGAATCTTTATTTTTGAAACTCTTTAATGTATGCAATATATATAATAATTAATTACATATATATGCACTCATTACTTAAAAATAAGAACTATAAAACAATACAATAATAATATTTACATTACCCACCCACAAAAAATAAAATATAGGGGGGTGCTCTCGAATCTACAGTATGGATTCAGACAAAACAGAAGCACCATGGACCAATGTTTGAACCTACACCTTTTAATTAAGAAATATACTGTTGCAAAGGAGGGTTTTTTATATCTTGGGTTCATGGACCTTTCGTCAGCTTTTGATTTGGTGAATCGCTCTAAATTGTGGAACATACTGTTGGATTTGGGTATTGAAGCATCTTTAGTTTACTTTTTAAGTGATCTTCACCAGAACCTTACAGCAGCCGTGAGGGTCACTCAGGGGGGGAGGTGTACTAGTTCTTTTAACTCTAAGCGGGGAGTCAGACAAGGCTGTATCCTGGCACCCTTGTTATTCACTATGTATATATCAATGGCCTGGAAAAATCTTTAAATGGGGCTGGGGCAGACATCCCGCGTGCAGGGGGAGTACACATACCGGTCCTCCTGTACGCGGATGATGCCGTTTTAATTAGTCGGACAGGGGTGGGTCTCCAGAGGTTGCTGGATAATTTCGGCAACTTTATGGAGTCACTAGACCTAAAAGTTAATAGCAGTAAATCACATGTAATGATTGCGGGACACAAAAGGAAGACTAGTAAAGTACTCACTTTCAGATGCCTTGGCAGTCATTTAACAAGGGTACCTGCTTTTAATTATTTAGGGGTCCTATTTGATGAACGAGGAAACTGGCTTCCCCAAGACAAAATGAAAAGCAACGCTGTCTTAAGATCTACATCAGCCCTTCTTAATTTTGCCAAAAAATTGGGAGCGAGGCCCATGGAAGCAATGCTAAAAATATATAAATCCAAATGCTGTGCTATTGCATCCTATGGGGCATCTATTTGGGGTTATGCCTCTGTCAACAAAATCCAGCTCGTGGAAAATAGACTCCTTAGATCCCTGCTATCTGTCCCACAATCTACCCCAACCTTCTCCATACATTCAGAACTAGGCTTAGGTTATATTACAGATCACTTGAAGACTGCACCCCTAATATGTTGGGCTTCAACGTGGCTCAATGAGGAAATCACATTAAACCATTTAATCCTAAAAGATTGCTTGAATCTGGAAAACGCAGAGGGCATCCCATGGCTGGCATACGTTAGAGCGGCGTGTGCCAGACTGGGTAGACCCGAACTCTGCACGGCTCCTGACAGCATTAAGAAGGAGGATTTGGCTTGGATCAAATACAACTTTAGATCATTGTTGGAGTGTGACAGAGAGGAGGAAGAGCTAAAAAAAGGGTGTAAGAAGTATTTATCTTCTACAGTCATCTCCCTCACTGGAACCCTACCTAAGGATTGTCACAAAACCTTTCCACCGTTTCTTGCTGACAAGACTTAGGTTTAATTTAATACATTTTTCTCTGGGTTCCTTTGAGCATTGGGCCAAACCGCAAGATTATGCCCCATGCTCTTGTGATAATTTTTCACCTCAATAATTCTCCGCCGGCTGGTGGATGAATTGAGAACGGTTACCTAATAAGATATCAGGATTGGTTCCTCGGTGTCAGATAGTGTCGGCTGACACATTGTTTCTGCCCTGATGTCAATGAGAAATACACGCAGGACATCTTCTAAAGCGACAGGTTGTCCAACTGTAATATAGTCCTGATGAAGACCCGCCCCGGCTGCGATAGAATCAGCACCATTGTCTAGGGTCGAAACGTCGACGTTAAAATTTGGATCAGTCCTTATCTAAGTTTCAATACAAAGAAGAAAAATGTATCTGTTGAAACTATTGTTTTGAGTTTGGGACTGTCACATTGTAACCCCTTGTTTGTATATATTCATCAATTCACAAATCAAAGCACTTGTCACTTTTCACTAGAACACAACTTGTCACAGATATATTTTTATGTCAATTTTGTTTAGGACAGCCATTTTAAATGTGTATATTTGATATATTGATGTTAAAATTCCAAAAATAAGACAACATTTGATACAATCCTCTAAAAGAGGTGTGTGTGGTCCCTTCCTATAGGGTGTTTTTCTTTTCATAACATCAGACAGGCGGGTCCTGCAGATTGTTCGGAAGGCGTATACCTTGCGCTTCAACTCTACCACACCTTCCACTATCCTCTCAATGACTAACGGAGGGCCATCCGTCCGTTTTACAGTAGGAAGTGCAGGCCCTTTTGGCAAAAGGAGCTATCAAGAGGGTGCCTACGCAGGGGTAGCTCCTCCATAATAGTGGAAGAGCGTCGCCCCTACAGCCAGCGCTAGCAGATTATAAATAAAATAACACAATGTTATTATCATTTTATTTATGTTCTCTGAGCCCTGCAATAAGTATAGGGCGAGCGGGCCAGGCCAAGCATGTCAAGGAAGAGTTGTGTGCACATATAAGTGCACATGTGGGTTTGTCTGGCTGTCCTTGGCTGGCCATACACACATGCAGACTTATGTTTCTCCAACCCGGCTGTGTTACACATCCAGATTGGAGAAAAGCCGAAGGCTCCAATGCACTATCTGTGCTGCAAACGAGGCCACTCAGACCAATCCTGGCAATGCGCTCATGCTATGAGAGCAGCGTTTGGATTGGGTGTGGAGCCTGAGCCCAGAGGGTCCATCCCCTTCTGGCCCAACGACAAGAGCAGCGAGGCGGCTGTCAGCAGGAGCGGAGCGGCAGGTAAGTCTTATTTTTTAACTTTTATATTGTTCCCCAGGCAGTAGTCAGCCATCTCCAGATTATGGCAAACCTCCTGTCATCTTTGAAGTTCACTATCAACGTGCTGAAGTCACACCTGACTCCTCAGACACTCTCTTTCATGCCATTGTGGACAAGGTTCAGTATTGTGCCTTTCTCCCGGAAAGGAGAGTCCAGGACATTCAGGTTATGATCCTGATCTTTGAGCCTTGGACCTGAATTTCAGTGAGGTTGACTCTGAGACTGCTGGGACTGATAGCATCCTGCATCTTGCTGGTCAAGCATGCCAGGTGGCATACATGGGCACTGCAGTGGTATCTGACATCTCAGTGGGCCCTTTGTCAACGGAACTTCTCTGACTATGTCCAGATTTCGGAGGAGACTGCAAAAGATCTAAGTGGTGGCTATTAGACTGCAATTGGATTATCACCATACCCCTCTCCCTTCCCTACCCAGAGCAGATAGAGGTGACAATGTGTCAGTTCTGGGTTGGGGTGACCACCTCGGACAGGTATTGATCAGAGACCTCTGGTCTCTGGTGGAGTCCCTGCTCTATATAAACCTTCTGGAGTTCAGATCCATCCGATTGGCATTGAAAGCCTTCTTCTAGTCTATCAAAGGTAGGCTGGTACAGGTGCTCATGGACAACACCACCACTATGTGGTACTGCAACAAACAGCATGGTGAAGTTGCAGAACCTGGGCTAGGAGGACCTGTGCCTCTGGAAATGGCTGAACCACTAAGGGATTTTCCTGGTGAACCCCTTGGTAGGTTTGTGTAACGTCAGGGCGAATGAGCTCAGCCATTGGCGTCTAGGTGATCATGAGAGGCAGTTTCACCCGCAGGTGTTGCAAGGTGTGTTCCGTGAATGGAGAGAACCTTGAATTGATCTGTTCGCCACTGCCTAGAATACAGAATGCCAAAACCTATGCGTGTTGGAATTTCCAAGACGTCTAACACTTGGAGATATGTCCTGCTTCTACTGTAACTCAGGACTGCTGTATGTCTTCCCACCAATACTACTCATGCCCCAAGTCCTCAAGAAGATCAGGACCAACCGAGCCCAAGCCATTTTAGTGGCTCTGAATTGGGCACAGAGGGTATAAAATCCAGAACTCCTGGGCATGAGCATCTACCCTCTGATCAGTCTGCCATTCTGAGAGGATCCACTGTCGCAGCAGCAGGTAAGGGTTCTCCACCCAGGCCTTCGCACTGTCCACCTCCATGCTTGGAGATTGAGCAGCATCAGCTGAATACCTTCAACCAACTTCCGTAGGTGGTTGATGTCATCTTGGCAGCCAGGTGTCCCCCAACAAACTGTATATATACACCTGTTGTTCTGACAGATTTGTGGCTTGTTGCGGTACACACCAGGTAGACACCCTCCAGGCAAAGCTAGCTGATGTTTTGTTGTTTGTTTTTTTTATTGCCTGGCAAAGCTTTCTCCTGGGCACAGTTAAAAGGCACCATTTGGCTCTTTCTGCCTTTTTATGGTTCCCAGATGTGCCCTCATTGTTTAAATCTCCAGTTATGTGCTTTTGGTCAATCAATCAATCAAGAGTATTTGTAAAGCGCGCTACTCACCCGCTAGGGTCTCAAGGCGCTGGGGGAGGGGGAGTGGGGGGGTGGGGTGGTGCTACTGCTCAAAAAGCCACGTCTTGAGTTGCTTACTGAAGGAGAGATGGTCCTGGGTGAGTCGTAGGTGGGTGGGGAGGGTGTTCCAAGTCTTGGCTGCCAGGTAGGTGAAGGATCTTCCTCACGTGGTGGTTCTGCAGATCCGTGGGACGGTGGCGAGGGCGAGGCTGGCGGAGCGGAGCTGGTGGGTTGGCATGTAGAACGTGAGGCGGTTGTTGAGGTATTCGGGGCCCAAGTCGTGGAGAGCGTTGTGTGCGTGGGTGAGGAATCTGAACGTGATCCTTTTGCTGACGGGGAGCCAGTGCAGGTCCCTCAGGTGGGCGGAGATGTGGCTGTGTCGGGGGTAAGGTTTACAACCTGTGTTTCCTCCCTTTCCCTTTGTCATGCCACAATGAGATCTTAATTTCATCCTCACATTTAGAAAGCGTACATCTTTTGAGCCTCTTCACAGCTGTTCTTTGCAGCTTTTGAATCTCAAGACTGTGTTCCTTGTCCCAATTACATTTGCACAGCATGGGAGTGAGCTTCAAGCTCTATGTTTAAACTCACTGTATACCATCTTCTTCCTTGACAACCTGGTTCTCTGGACAAGAGCATCCTTTTTGCCTAAAGTTGTGACGCTGTTCCATGTCGGTCAACACATCACCTTGTCTGAGTTCTATTTTCTACCTGACTCCTCTAAGGAGGAGGCCAGAAATCACTTTTTGGACCTCAAGAGAGCTTTCAGCTTTTACATAGATCGTACCAGAGAGCACCAGATGGACGATCAGCTCTTTGTTAAGTTTTCTGCAGCTAAAAAAAGCAGTGCAGAAAAGTAAAATTTCTCGCTGGATCAGGCCCTGTTGTAAGATCTGTTACACATTGGCCACAATTCACCTTCCAGAAGAATTGCTTGTTCATTCTACCAAAGCCAAAGCTGTTTCCACTGTGTTGGCACGTGGAGTCACAGTCCTGGGCATCTGCTTGGCAGCTACATGGCCGTCCCTCCTTAAATTCATGAAGCACCTTCAACAGATTTGCCAAGAGTTGCATTTTGCCCACCCTGCTCTACAGTACTTTCTGGTTCGAGTCCATTCACAGACCCACCTCTAAATAGGCACTGCTTTGGTATCTATTCAAAAGGTGAGGAATCAACCGCTAGAATTCCTTATCAGAAGAACAAGTTAATTACTCTTGGTAACACTCTTTCTGGTAGAGATTCTATCTAGCTGCAGATTGCTTACTGACTCTCCCATCCTCCCCGTTCTGTGATTGCTCAAAACCAAATTGCAATTGGGGCTTTGCGCCTGGGGGCACGTTTAGCCTCTAAAGCAGCTGACCTTTACAAACAGTAGCGGAGTCTATATAGGCTCATAAACGTCATTTCTGGAGCTTAACGGCATCAGTGCAGAGCTACACAACACCACCTACTGGTGCACAAAGGTACTGCTGAAAAAATTCCAGATACTGTCTGACACCTGGGGAGTATTCTAAAGGTGAGGAGTGTGCGGCTAGATAGAGTCCTACCAGAAGGAGTGCTCCTGAAAGTAAGTAACTTATTCTATACTACTAGTTTACAATCACATAGGTTCACTTGTTGAGGCACATCGTAAGAGGGCTTAGCTTCCCCTGGCCGTCCAGCCGCTCTTGTTCTCCACATTTCCTTTATGTCCCTTCACATGAGAAGGGCTGCTATGATAGCTCAATTCTACCTTCTTAAGCCACCCTGTTCCCCTCCCTCTTTGCTTACCCGTTTACCTTTTCACCCCCTCCTTAACTCCTTCCACCATCCTTCACATTAGTTGTAGCCCCTTTACGGAGTTTGGACCACATCTGAGACACAATAGTGCATTACCTGATGCCTCTCTGTTTGAAGGGGTGGGACGCTTCTGCACAGATTGTCTCCCAGTCAGGATGTGTCCCATCTGAAGAGTTTGCCTACATTAAAAGGAAAGTGTACGCTGTTTCTTGCGGTATAAGATACGTCTAAGAGGCTCCTGTTTTATAAATTGCCTGGGTTTGTTGTGTTCTCTACATATAATAAATGATAATACAAATAAAATAAAAAGAAAAGCAATTTTTGAATATTTTGAGAGGATAGGTAACTTCTGCTTTTATCTTGTTGAGGGTGAACAACACTGAACTGTCTGCGCTGTTTTCCTTGGCAGCCCCCTTAGGACAGATCTGCACTAGAGGTACTGTTACCAGTATTTTTTCCATATATAAAATTGACTTTATACCAGTTTTGATTCAAGATCAATTTGAGCAAAGAACACATTCTGTCTGATCGCATTAACAATTCCAGTTTTAGAGCATCTATTGTTTGATCTTCCCGGGCAGGATTGAGTTATAAGCTAGGGGGCTTGTAGAAGTATGTAAATTTTGAAGTTTTCAATCAAACCTTTATAGTTTTCCTGAGTGATATTATGGATTTCACTATTATTGGACTGCATGAACATAAGTATTTTCAAGCAGTGTATAATAAATGAAAAATAAAGCAACTAAAATGATTAAGTTAAAGGAGTACCATAAAAAGTAAGAATACTGCTGTGGGGTTGGACATTCATATTAGAAGTACTCTAACTAAAGGAACATCAGTAAATTACATTTTAATAAAAAAAACATGAAAGGGTGGCGTGGTAGGAAGCAACCGAAACTACTCTGCCCAACCCTGCGTAACTCACAACTAGCCGGGGGTCCCCCAGGCTCACCAACAATGTCTTGATAGGCCGGAGTGGCTGAAGAGCATTAGGAAAGAGAGCTTCTTAGTGGATCCAACATGGCAGCCAGGTGTGGCGGTTCATAATGGCCGCTGCCCTGGAGACAGAACACCTGTCACAATCACCGTAGGTTTACTTAACTGAAGCTGATGAGTCAGTTGTGGCTGCCCAGTACGGTTGCTGAGGAGCGAAGAGCCACAGTGGAACCTTGAAGGGTGCATAGTGGTGCTGCTCTGATGGGAGCGGGCCGCGGGTGTCCTGCACGAATCCTCCCCCAGGGTAGCCTGCGGCATTGGTCCGGATAACACACCAGCTACCAAAGGGAGAGGATTTACGCTGGCTATTAAACACCCAGGCTTAGTTACTAAATGCCTGACCAGTGTAGCCTCAGGAGAACCAGCTAAAATGCTTTTTTGGTACCGTACTAGGCAGTTTTGGGCCGTACTCGCATTCCTCCTGATTCTATAAATACTGAGCGCTGCTTTTTAGCGGGGAAATACAGGCGGCAATTACAGTAGATCTCTGTATTGGAGTCTGACATTGTTCTGCATTCTGTCCATCAATTGTTCTTTTTGCAATATCAGTAGGACATGATATAATGATTAGTGTCCCTGGCAGAATTGAGAATATTACAGGTAGAAACAGTTGCAGGAACAACCAATTATATTTGACACTGTCCCTGCGGCACCTTGATTTGCCATACCTCCTGGCTCCTAGTGGAACTGCGGCAGAGAGAGACATGCAGTCCACACTTCAGCATCAATCAAGATTCACAAATTAGGGGGGGGAAGCTACGCGAGCGTCCGAGATGGCCACGTGAGCACAGAGCTCCCGGGACCCTCGCCACTCTTCGCAATTTATCCTGACGTTATCCTGAATTTTCAGATGGGCTTTTGAAGATGAACCTCTGCTGATCGCTTTGCTCTTTAAAAATGTTGATTTGGACTTTGGGAACCGAAGTTACGTTTATCCGAACTTTTGAGGCCCACCTCGCGGTAAGCCGGGGACTTGGCAAGTTGGCACGCCGGGACGGAGTTGAACAACAACGGCTGAGGGGTCTTCCCCCAGTAGCCCTGCATTGGCTTTCGGTTTCACTTTTGGGTCCTGGCATTGTCTGACTGCGCGGCAGTTCCGTTCTGTTGGAGATTAACCCAGGCTCTGTTGTATCAGATTGTGCCTTCTCTCCTCTACGCAGTTGTGTCGAACTATATCTTTACCTCGACCGCACGAACCTCCTTTTGTAGACTTTTGTTGACTTGCCCGCAGGCGGCCATTTTCACCAGGTCTCACGGGCCCCTCCGGGGCTTATCTTCCAGTATGGCGGCGAGGGCCGACGTTGAGAAACGCAAAACTAAGGCACCCATTCGCGGGGGATCGGTCCAAACCAATGTCATGGATCGGTATATACAACCTAGAGGATCCCCTGGTGGCACCAGCCGTACCCCGGAGGACGCCAAGGAAGATTCAACCGTGCCTACCGATCCGTCTCTTCAAGACGTCATGAGCGCCATTGCTAGCATGAAGGAGCCCATCGGCCAGCAGTATGAGGCTCTAGCTCACAAAATCGACACGGTTGCTATCGATGTCACCTTGATCAGAGCCGATTTGTCTAAAACCAACGAGAAGGTGAAATCGTTGGATTTGAAGACTTCTAACCTCACGGCCGATGTGTCGGAACTTTAAACTGAGATTGGCAACCTGAAATCAACTAACGATCTCATGTCTCATCGACTGAAGGATTTCGAGAATAGGGCAAGACGCAACAACATCCGCGTCATAGGTGTCCCGGAAAACCCCTAGAATCATTCGATGGACCTCCTGGTGGAAGACCTTGTCTTGAACCATCTTGCCCCTACAGGACTGAGCAAGTTCTTTGCAGTGGAGCGTGCCCATCGCGTTCCGGGTGGTAAGCCGAAACCGGGCGCCCCTCCGAGGCCTATCATTGCCAAGCTTTTTCACTTCAGAGACCGGGATGTTATCCTGCAGGCTTCGAGGGAGAGCGGCCCGGTAAAATTCGAAAACTCTACAGTTAACTTCTACCCGGATTTCACTCAACTTGTCCAGAGGCAAAGGATGGGTTTTCAGGGGGTGAAGCGACTTCTCCGTGACTTGGGCCTGAAATACGCGATGCTGTTTCCTACCAGGCTTCGTGTAGAATACAAGGACCGGACATTTTTCTTTGACCGACCAGAGAATGTGAGTGACTGGCTGGATTCTCTGTCTGCCCGGAATGACAGAACTGAGCACCCTGGTGGTGCTGAGGGTGGTGAGCCGGAGCAGAAACGATGACTCGGCCCCTGATTTCCAAACACTTGACTTTGTGCAGCTGGGTTCTATAATCTCCTTATTTTTGTATTTCATTGTTGTGTGCCCGAGGGTGGTGGGGGTGGTGGGTCTCTTTCCTCCTCCAGGGTCTTTTTGTAGATTGGGTAATGGTAGGGCGACAGGCACACTGCAAGTTGTCTAATGCAGCGGTGCAGGGAGGGGGGAGTTGTAACGGGATTTGGTTGGGGGGTGGGGAGGGGTGTTTGTAAGTTTGTTTTTCTTCTTCAAGGCAAAGTATTGTTTTTCTCTATGACTCGAATGTTGTGCTCTTTGTGGGGTGAGTTCTGCATCACTTGTTGGGATGGGGGTAGTGGGTTGAGGTTAATATCTTGGAATGTTAATGGGTTGGGCAATAGGATAAAACGGGGTGTGGTGCTGCAATTCCTGCGTCGCATGTCCCCCGATGTGGTTCTTTTACAGGAGACGCATCTGGTGGGCAACACTTGTCATGCCATGAATAGGTGGGGTTATCCCCTTGTCGCACACTCTTGTTTCACCACTGGCTCAAGGGGGGTGGGCATTCTTGTTCGGTCCTCTCTCCCCCTGGAGATAGACGATGTAATCCTCGACGACAGGGGGCGCTACTCCGCCCTCACTGGCAGATAGGAGGGTAGGACTATTTCGTTGCTCACTATAAATGTTCCTCCGGGCCTCCAGACCTCCACTTTTACAGATATTGGGCGAGTTGTGCTGGGACTTCCTGATGGTATTTTGGTTATGGGCGGGGAATTTAACGCTGTTGTTTCTGGTACGGTAGATCGTCATCGCCCCAGGGATCTTCCTAAATACAGTCATGGCTTAGTGGATATTTGGACACTTTTGGTTTGATAGACGGCTGGAGGTTGATGCATCCAACGCAGAGTCAGTACACCTTTCACTCTGGGGCTCATGGAAGTCTTTCTAGACTCGATTACGTCCTCATGCCTGCTGCCCAGTCCCCTTCTATTAGAGAGATTCGACACCTCGCCCGGGGCATTTCAGACCATTCCCCAGTGTGGCTTCGTATGGATACTGGAGTGAGTAGTGCGGGGCGAGTCGCTCCCATAAACCCCTGGTACTTGCGTAATCCCAAAACCCGCACCAGTTTGATAAAGTCCCTAGATCAATACTTCCTTGAAAACGAGGTGTCTGTGTCCTCATCTGTGTCACTATGGGAAGCCTTCAAGACTGTCATTCGTGGGCATGCCTTATCCTTGATTTCTGAATCCAAGAAAACCAAGAATCAAGAGGTTGTGCGTCTTGAGGCCGAAATAATCGAACTGGAGAATGACTTAGAATTAGGTGTTACCCATGATAGACTCCACGCCCTTGGTCTAAAGCAGCTGGATTATAAGTCCCTTGTTACGGACGCTGCCAAAACAATGCACAGGGAGCAACAGGGCAGGTTGTATGATGTCGGGGACAAGGCGGGTAAATTGATTGTGTGGCTTGATAAGAAAGAAAGGGCGAATCGTGTGGTCCCCGTGATTTGGAATTTGAATGAAGAGTGTGTGACTGACCCGAGCGAGATTGTGGAGTGTTTTGCGGACTATTTCTGTACTGTGTATTCCCCGGTGTCTGATAGAGATGAGGAAGACTCCCATTTGTTGCTACGCGATATTACGTTGCCATGCCTATCGGAGGTGGACCGAGACTTGATGGAAGCTCCATTGTCTGCGGATGAGATTGCGATCGCTATTTGTTCTGTTCGCTCCGGCAAGGCCATGGGCCCGAACGGTCTACCCATCGAATTATACAAACTGCGCCCTGATAAAGTCGCACCGTATCTCCGAGATATGTTCATGGAGTCACAAGACCTTGGCGCCCTCCCTTGTGATCAGCGTATAGCTACAATTGTGGTAATTCCTAAGGAGGGCAAGCCTCGGGATCGCTGCTCCTCGTACAGGCCCATCTCTCTGTTGCACGCTGAACCTAAAATCCTAGCTAAAGTTCTGGCTAACCGGTTGATTACGGTGATTGCTGACCTGATCCATCCGGACTAATCTGGTTTTATCCCGCATCGTAACACCGCACTCAACTTGCGGCGCTTGCATGGTGTTCTCGTGAGGGCGGGGTCACTTAAAGAGTCGGCCATCTTGGCTTCCTTGGACGCCACGATGGCCTTTGACACTATCGAATGGCCTTACCTCTGGGCCACCCTCGCGAAATTTGGTTTCGGTTCGGAGTTTATCGGTGCGTGAAACTGCTGTACAAGGAACCGCTGGCTCAGGTGGTTGTCAACGGCCGGGTATCCAATTCCTTCACTCTTGGGAGGGGTACAAGACAGGGGGGCCCGCTGTCTCCCTTGCTTTTTGCGCTTGCCTTGGAGCCCCTCGCAGCTTGGCTCCGCTGGGAGCCCTCGATAAAGGGTATTCAGTGGACTCCCGATTTTGAAGACCGGATCTCGCTTTATGTGGATGATATCCTCTTATACCTCACCTCCCCCCGAAAATCGCTTAACGTCTTGTTCGATGTTCTCACCTCCTTTGGCAAGAATTCAGGTCTAGTTCTCAATTGGACTAAATCCTGTGTCCATGTGATTTCGGGTGGTCTTCCCCCCTTGCCGCGTAGATTTCCCATTCAGGTTTTGCAAACGGGATTCAAATATCTGGGGACCTTCATATCATTGGACCCTGTTGCTCGCTATGAGCGCAATTTGCTCCCCCTCTCCAGAGGTTGAAGCTTGACGTGGTTCGTTGGCGTAGATTGCCATTGTCGCCGCTCGGTTGTGCCGCGCTCTTTAAAATGATGTCCCTGCCACATTTTCTGTATGCACTTCAGAACTCACTCGACACCATCCCGGCGAGTTACTTCCGGGAGGTGGAAAGCTTACAGAGGCGGCTTATCTGGGACGGGCGTGCAAGAATCGCTCTCGCTAAGCTAACCCTGGTATGACGGGGGCATGGCGCTCCCAGATATCAGGCGGTACTATTGGGCCTCCCAGTTGAGCGCGATTAATCACGCGACGTATGCACCCAGCCCAAACCCGGCATTTGAGATGGACAAGTATCAGCTGCCGGGTGGGAATTACAACAGGGAGCTCTACTCTAAGGTAGCAGGGAGGAATTTAACAGGACCTACTAAGATTGCTGTGCGAGTCTGGTGTGAGGCAACTACTGCTTTGAGCTGGAAGGATCGATTGACACGTGCGACTCCATTGTATGCGTCGGGGAGATTGGGATGCCTCTGGACAACAAAAGGTTTTGAGAAATGGGACATGATTGGAATTAGCAGAGTGGGTGACCTTTGGGCTAAGGGTGCTGTCAAGACTTTTGCGACGTTAAAGAATGAATATGAACTGAGTGACAGGGAGTTTTTTAGATATGCGCAGGTTCGTCATGCCTTGACCTCGGTCTTCGCCTCCGATCCCAATATTCCTGAGTCCTCCCCGCTGGAAGATCGTGTACTCGATGGTCATCTGCCTAATAGTACGATTTCACTAATATATAAAAAGTTGATCAACAATCGGGCAGATCTCCTCGTACGTCTCAGGGAGGCCTGGACTGGGGACGGGCTGGAACTGGATGATGAAGACTGGCAGTCAACAATATCTTCCCCTAAGGAGGTGGCCATTCCCGCCCGTCTCCGCCTCGTCCAGCTTAAGATCCTTCATCGTGTGTATGTCACTGGTCCTCGGTTGGTCTCCATGGGTTTTTCTGCGGATGGGTTATGTAAGCGTGGCTGTGGATTGAGTGCTACTTTCCTCCATATCATTTGGGAATGCCGGGAGGTGGCCGCATTTTGGAATCGAGTGCATGCTGTGATGGAGTGTGTCACCGGGGTTGCTTTGCTGCCTGAGGCCCGGAGATGTTTGTTGAATGTGTGGGAGCCGAATGATTACAACGTAGCCCAGACTCGGTGGGCGGCCCTTGGGAACATGATCGCGAAGAGAGACATTGCGCAGTTGTGGGGTTCCCGGCACCCGCCCACCGTGTCGTGTCAGTATGGAAGGAAAGTATGGATTGGTGTATGTTCAGAGAGAAGACTGTGTATTTGGCTAGGGGCAAGCCTGGGGCGTGGACTACAATCTGGAGTCTGTGGAACACCTATCGAGGGAACATATGTACACCCCTGTTCGAGGATACTCCAGACATCTCCTTCTCCCCCTGATCCGACATTCCTTGTCTAATCTCTACTTGTTACTACTTTCTGACTCTCCCCACTGACCCCCCCCGACCAACTCCACCGTTTACAAATTTGTTCATCTTGCAATTGAGGCTCCCCCCCGTACGAGCGCAACTTCATGTTCAATGTCTTAGGCCTTGAGACTTGTTTGTTTCTTTTCTTTGTTCTTCTTTTATAAAAAAACAAAATACTATTGTATCCTGGCTTCATCCTGAGTTGCTACGAACATTATCCTGCACTGCTGCCGGACCTCTAGGATGTCGGCGATGGAACTGTGGTAAACGTTGATTGCTACTACTTTGTCTAGCGGCCGGCCCCTGTGGTTGTAGGCCCGTAAGTGTAATCATATTTAAATGCACAATAAAGTTTTTTTTAAAGAATTCACAAATTAGATAACACAGACCCACTGTTTCCGACCTCCAGAAACCAGAAAGACTCAACTATTAAGGATATGCTGTCCTGCGCAGGAGCAATTAAACAGATGGAGCACCCAAACCACAGGAAACTCACCTTCGAGGGACTCATTCTAGAATGACAAAGGAGCCCATATACATTTATGGAGGAACTGCTCAATGATCTAGAAGATGACCTTTAGGTGCTCAAAAAGATCAGGCAAGATCTGCAAACTTTTAGGCAAGACCTTTTTAACATTGGAGACAGGGTAGCTTAATTGGTAAGTAACAGGAATGCACGGGAGGAGGTGCTTTCCCCTCAGCGAACAAGTATCAACCTCACAAGATCTACTAGAGGAGTAAGAATCTTCTTAGGTTGGCCCCCAATAGCCACCTCAAATAATAATACACAAATTAAATGGAGCCACATAGTCACAAATGAGAATTCTCTAACCAAGATGTATGATGAGGTCACGTTGGCCCTTGTTAATCTGAGTAACCAGGATTTTAACTATTTGACCACTATCCCTACTTTATTCGACCTGTTCACGGCAATAAAGTGTCACTTCTCCTGACAAATAGTAAGTATGACCCCCAAGAAGCAGAGATAAGCCTTGGTTCATCGGATACTACAAACAAACCAATACTGTCTTAATTGCAGCAGTAAAGGGTGAGAGTAGTGCTCTTATAATGGAAAGAAGAACCTACAAAACGGCTCTAAGTGAGACAAAGAAAAGCTGGGAGGAAGAGAACTGGCACAATTTGGTGGAAGCATCAAGAATGAAAGATGTCAAATCTTTTTGGCATCTTGTGATCAAAGGCTCAGTGCATATGGTAATTAAAGAGGATTTTTATATCCAACCACACGTTTGGGAGGAACACTTTACACAGTTGTATGCAGCGGAGGGCAATACCAAGGATTCCGAGACCCCAAAGGTTGTCTTAAATCAGATAGCAGAGATAGTGTCAGATGAAGTAGTTTTTTTTACCCTAGAAG
Organism: Lissotriton vulgaris; assembly: GCF_964263255.1. Lineage (NCBI taxonomy): Eukaryota > Metazoa > Chordata > Amphibia > Caudata > Salamandridae > Lissotriton > Lissotriton vulgaris. Next base: position 20,696 of record NW_028248257.1, on the reverse strand, counting down.
AAACTGTGACTGCAATTGGCAGCCTGGGAACGGGCCAAGCCCCGGCATTAGATAAGATTCTGGGCAACCTCTACGGCTCAGAACCCACTATATTGGGTCCTGTACTACTTTTAATATTTAACGCAATAGCACGAGGAGGGGTCATCCCAAGTACCTGGAAGGGCACTGAAATTATCCCAATTTTTAAACAAGCATTTGCAATGCAATCTGTATCGCATTGGTAAAAGTTAGAACTATTGGTGTTGTCAATTTTATTGTATTTTTACTTATGTTTATTGTTTGTAGTCGAGTGAATGTATATTGCTTGCAGTGAAATTATGTGGCTTGATTTGGATTTGTTAGTTGTGGAGCTGTGTGGTGTCAACTTGTGTGGTGTGTAGTGTATTTGTATATTTGAATTATGCGGAATGGTGAATAGATAAGGGTGAGAGGTGTAGAGAATAGATAGAAAGTAAGATTGAGATGGATGGGTAGTTTGTGTTTGAAGTATGGAATGAACTCTAGATAGAGTAGTAGAAGGAATGTGTGAGATAGAGAGAATGAGGAGGAAAGAAGGTTATAGACACATAAAAGAGGGTACTCTTCTGTACGGCGAAGACACCAAAAGAAGAGGAGAGTGGGTGTTTGCGTTTTTGAAAAGTTGAGGTACAGAAAATGTGCTGAAAGAGCTGAGTGAACTAATATGAGAAATATTGGATCAATATGTGCAATTGAATTATGTGATTGCTTTTATGAGCTATTAAGTGTAGTGGACTTATGTGTAGGGGTATTGTGTGTTGTGGAGATGCATGTATTGAGTGGAATTCTGTGGTGTGGTGTTGAATTATGTGGTATGATGTGGAATTTTGTGGTGCGTATTGGATGTATGCAATGTGTTGTGGAGATACGTGTTGTGGAGTTGCATTTTGTGTTGTGGAATGGAATTGTGTGGAGTTGAATTGTGTGATGTGGAATTGTGTGGCATTGAATGAAATTATGCTGAGTGGGAGTTATGTAAAAACAACAATTGATGGACAGAATGCAGAACAATGTCATACATTCACCCCAGTACAGAGATCTGCGCCTAAATCCATCGTTTTTTTGCTCACCACGCCACCCCAGTTCAGACATGGCCATTTGCAAATCAGCCTTGACCCTGTGCCTCATGGGAACAGTCCAGCCCGAACTGCCAAGTCATGTCTTCCCTGGACCGGAATCAAGCATCCTAGGACGGGTTTCTGGCTATCAGCCTTCTTCAGCCAGGATAGCTTGACTCCAGTGGCGTGGAGAGCACGGGACTCACGTCTGAGCATACCCGTCCCACTTGGGGTGACAAATGCAAAAACAACAGTTGATGGACAGAATGCAGAACAATGCCATACATTCACCCCAGTACAGAGATCTGGGCCTAAATCCATCGTTTTTTTGCTCACCACGCCACCCCAGTTCAGACATGGCCATTTGCAAATCAGCCTTGACCCTGTGCCTCATGGGAACAGTCCAGCCCGAACTGCCAAGTCATGTCTTCCCTGGACCGGAATCAAGCATCCTAGGACCGGTTTCTGGCTATCAGCCTTCTTCAGCCAGGATAGCTTGACTCCAGTGGCGTGGAGAGCACGGGACTCACGTCTGAGCATACCCGTCCCACTTGGGGTGACAAATGCAAAAACAACAGTTGATGGACAGAATGCAGAACAATGCCATACATTCACCCCAGTACAGAGATCGGGGCTTTAATCCATAGTTTTTTTGCACTCCACACCACCTCAGCTCAGACATGGCCATTTGCAAATCACAACAACAAAGGGCAGCACGGAGTCAAAATGAACTAAGTCTAACCCTCAAAAGTGCCTCAGAAGAACAAAAGACATGAACTAATAGTGTGTAAAATGAAAAACCATGGGACCACTAAACTCTTTGGGAGAAAATTCCCATCAGTCACCATCCGGTTCCGCCCTTCATCATCTGGGAACTGTCACCCTCAGAGACAAAGGTATGGGACCCACAGTGGACTGGTCAGTTGTTAGAAAACCTAATCTCACCTGTGGAGTCCTAAAATGAGAGAAAACTCAAAAAAGTTGGTGACTGAAAGCAGTGCTTGAACAAGTGAGGTGCAATGTGCAGTGGTGAAATACAGAATATAAAATTAGGTAGGGAAGTGAACAGGAATTATTTATTAAAGAATCACTTCACTCCTAAAATAAAAACGTGAGTGCGTAGTGGTCTAAACAAATAACCACTGATGGAACAAGGAGGTCGACATGTTTCTGCAGACTGACAGGATCGACATAGTATCCGGCTGCTTCTTCAGGACCAAAACGCTACTGCTTTAAAGACACAAAAATTTATTACAAAGAAGTAAACAGATATCACCTGGAATCCAGTGATACTATCCTTCTCCTGGCTGTATAGTTCAATGTCAAGAAAGGTTTGATTCACCATGAGGCACACAGAAAGGGAGAGACACAGTACAATAAGAGAAAGAAGTTATTAGAGACAAGGTGCTGTGTTGAAATCACGTTTTTTCTAACACAATTCACTGTCAAATGTCAGGGAACAACCAAACGTATTTATAGCATGTCCTGATAATGCATAGTCACAAACTCATAGCTGCTCACTTACCAGTTTGGCAGGAGAGAAAAATCCCACCTCACCTGGCATACAGCGCAGGTAAAACAGGGCACCGCTCTGAAAGTAGCGAAAAAGATATATGAGAAAGGAAACTGAGCACACCTGGGGTGTCGCGATACTCCAGCAACACTCACAGACCACAAAACAATTGTAAGAATTTTTTAAGAATTTTTTAGAGAAAGCACACCGGCATTACTTGGTTTCGTCATGCCGAGTTCAAGAGTAAATAGATTTGTTAATTAGTTGCGCTCATAGTTAGGATAGTAGTCGAGCGCTAAAATACTCTCAAAGGTGCTCACCATCTCAACAGCATAATGGCATTTAGAAGAGAAACAGAATACGCCCAAAATAACAGTTATGTAACAGAGCGTAAGGCAACTAAGACTAGCTTGTGCTAGGCGGAGATAGTCGAGCACTGACATACTCTCAAACGTGTTCACCCTCTCAACAGGATAATGGCGTTTAGAAGAGAAACACAATGCGCCCAAAATACCGATTATGGAACGGAGCGTAAAGGAACTAATAATGGCGCGTGCTGAGCGGAGGCAGGTATTAGCAACTGTGGCGGTAGTCTACCCAGCATAGAGACAAAATCAGAGCACCTACCTGTCCGTCGGTACCCCAGGCGTCCCTCTGGGCTGTCGTGGGAGGTACCGACGAGGCGCCTGATCCGTCCTTATGATTCCGCTTCCTCCCTCAGTCGTGGAACGCGACTCGGTGACGTCAGTCAGTGCGCCACGCGCACGGCTTCATGGGAGTTGTAGTTTCAGAGTGGATAAATGGCAGATACACGCGGGGTAAAATGTATGTATATTATACATCAGTAACCAAAACAAAAGAGATAATCATGAGAACATGAGAGAGAGAAAAGGGACTCTCAGGGGGTGCAGACTAGGGGAATTCGTCATCGTTCTTCAAAAAGTGTAGGAGCAAGAGTGGTGATGTGATATCAATCTAGCGGCTAGAAAAAATTATTTTAGCTCATACCCACTCTAGGGATGTCTCAAAATCTGTATTGTAAGAGACCAGGACCAAAAGCATTCCAAACCAAGTTATCCCATACACAATGATAAAGCTTTCCTCCAAAATGAAATCAGATTCAGGGCAGACATTATTTCAGTGCCATCCAAGGAATTTCCTCATTCAGGCCCTCTTTATCAGATCTGAGTTTGTATACCCATCTTTGTTCCTTTTTGAATAGGAACCCGCTTATGTCAGTGATATGAGATGGAATAACAGGCTGTTCTATTACTGTCCATTTGAGTTCTGTTGGTTAGTGGCCAGCTTCTATATAGTGAGCAGTCAGTCTTGTAGCCTGTTTGTTACATCTGATTGAACTCCTATGTTCGGATATTCGTGTCTTGATCTTACGTGTAGTCATGCCCACATATCGCTTATTGCAGGGGCAAGTGATCAAATAGATGACATTCTGGCTATTGCAGTTTGTAAAACGTCGCTGTTCCCAGGGGCGACCTGTGCCAATATCAATTTGTGTTGATTTGGTTGTTAGAGGGCACGCTACACAAGTCCCACAGGGATGGTGCCCTGTGACTGCTGGCATATCCCATAAGGTCCCGACTGGTCGTGGGCAGGTGTGTTTGGGTCTGGTATGAACCAACTGGTCTTTTACATTGCGTCCACGTTTGAAAGCAAAAAGAGGGGAGGCAAAGGGGTTGTATCTCTACCAGTATTTAAAATAGCCCAGTGCTTCTTCACAATCTTTTGAATTTGATTGGACTTTGTGCTGAAGGTATTCACACAAGTTATCCTGTTGGATGTTGGCTTGGGGGGTAGCAGTTCAAGTAAACCCTCTCTGTTATTATTTGAAGCACGTTTTTTGGAAGCTCTCACCAATTTGGTCGGATATTTCTTCTCAAGAAACTGTTTCTCCAAAGTACGAGAGTGTTCTTCGAAGGCCGCTTTGGTTGAACAGTTGCGTTGAATACGGAGAAATTGTCCGTAAGGTAGATTGTTAACAAGTGCCCTCGGGTGGAAACTCTCGTAATTCAACAGTGAGTTTCTGGCTATTGGTTTACGATATATTTCTGTGTGCAAACCAGTGGGGGTAGCCGTAATCAGCAAGTCAAGGAAAGATAGCCGATTCCTGTTGTATTCCATGGTGAATTTGAGGAAAGGATTCCTCGCGTTGAGCCACTCATGGAATTTTGTAAGGTCATCCACTGAACCATGCCACACCACCAAAACGTCGTCAATGTATCATTTCCAAAGACGCACATTTTCAAGGAAAGGATTAATCACATTGAGCACATGGTGTTGTTCGAAACTGTGTACGTACAGATTAGCGAGACTAGGAGCAAAAACGCTGCCCATACTAGTCCCGCTAATCTGTAGGTACACAGCATCCTCAAACATGAAGAAGTTCTCCGTCATGGCTATAGTGGCTAGAGTCATGATCAATCTCACAGGTGTTATAGAGTTGAGATCCTGAGTCTCAAGTAGAGTCTCTATAACCTCCAAAGTTTCAGTTTGTGGTATGGAGGTGTAGAGGCTCTCTACGTCAAATGAGACCAACAGGTCCAGGGCTGTGTCAAAGGTTACTTCTGGAAGCATTCTAAGTACTGCTTTGGTATCTTTCAGATAAGTTGGCATTTTATCTACCAATGGTTGTAAGAAGCAATCCACGAAGGTGGAAAGAGGTTCCAGCAGGGAACCTATGCCCGATATTATGGGGCGCCCCGGTGGTGGTCTCTGGGGTTTATGTACCTTGGGCAGTACATAGAAGTAAGGCATCACTGGATTCTCTGCACATAAAAATTGCGCCTCTCTTGTCGTGATCCAGCCCTCAGCCAGAGCTTCTTCAACAATGGTCCCAATAATGGTCGTTAATCTGGGAGTAGGGTCTATGGCCAATTTACGATAGAATTTTTTGTCGCTCAATTGTCAAAGACATTCTTGGCGATAAGTCTCAGTGTCTAAAAGGACCGTGGCACCCCCTTTGTCTGCTGGCTTAATTGTAATAGATGGATTGTTCGCTAAGCCATTAAGAGCTGCTTGTTCTGTTTTACTGAGGTTAATGAAAGGTTTGTGATGCTGTTGGAGAAGCACCTGTAGATCGTGATCCACAGCCTCTTCGAATGCCATGACCTTTGCTGGTAGGCCTATGGTGGTAGGATTGAATTTCGATGGATTCCTCAAGCCTGTATTTTCTTCAGATGTTTCACCAATGTTCTCATGTGCTTCCTTGTTTGCAAAAAGAAAATGCAATCTAATTTTTCTAAAGAAACTGTTCATTTCAATATTAGTCAAGAAAGGATCAGTGGTATTAGTGGAAACGAAACCGAGACCCCTGTTGAGTACTTGTTCTTCGATTTCAGTTAGAGTATGGGAACTCAGATTAATTACGAGGGAGGTCCCGCTGACATCCCCGGTGTCTCTTGGGGGATCCTCTTCCCATTCCTCAAATCAGCCTTGACCCTGTGTCTCATGGGAACAGTCCAGCCCGAACTGCCAAGTCATGTCTACCCTGGACCGGAATCAAGCATCCTAGGACTGGTTTCTGGCTAGAAAAGGGAATACAGAGGATCCCTCAAATACAGACCAATTAGCCTTATAGATACAGCCAGAAAGTTTTTAGCAAACGGATTCTGTTACAATTAAACACTTGCATTGAAAAAAAACATGTATTGTCTCATCTTCAAGCTGGATTTCGGGAATTTGCCAGCACCTTAGATAAGGTACTCCGTTTTTTACTCATTACCTGCAAGGAAGTTACCATCAGGAAGGATCATCTTTATGTTGTGTTTTTGGACCTCAAGCAAGCATTTGGCTCCATTAATCACACTGGGCTACTACAACTATTGTCCGTATGCACCAGGACAACTATGCCCAGGTTCAAGGGAATTGGGGAGGTGGAATCAATGGGAAGATAGGAGTTCAAAGGATGTGTCCTTGCCTCAACCCTGTTTACCCTTTATATGAATGGGCGAATTCAAGCTCAGTATAACTGTAGGGATGATCCTCCTAAGCTTGTGCGCAGACAAATACCATCACTCCTGTTCACAAATGACACTTTATTAATTGCAAAAACCCCTATGGGTTTGCAAAATATACTGAACAGGTTTGCAACACCCTGCACTGACTTCGGCCTAGAGATAAATTGTTCCAAGACCAAATTCATGGCTTTTAACCCCTACCGTAGCTTTAAAGGGAAAATAAGGCTGGGTGCAGGCATGCTAGATCAAGTCAGGGTATTCGACTACTTAGGCATCAGGCTGAACAGCGATTCGACTTGGGTTGATCAAATTCAAAAGAGTACCCTAACATTACAGCACATTGACTCGGCAGTGGTCAGAACACTTAACCAATCTGCTTATCGTCCTATCTCCCTAGTCTTAGAAATTCACCGGGCAAGAGGTCTAGGGGCAGCACTCTATGGTGCAGAATTGTGGGGCCTGGACCAGACAAAGAGTCTAGAGATGGCAGAAAACAAATTTAGAAGGTCATTACTAAAACTGCCAAACAGTATCCCACTTCTTCCGGTCAGGTTAGATCTTGGTCTAAGAAATATTAAACACATAGCAGGATTTAAATCCCTATTGTTTTGGGTCAGAATATGGACCGGTGAAAACCAAATACCAGTAAAAGAAGCAGAGAGGAACTACAGAACCTCAATAAAGCAGCAGGACGAGTGAAGTGGTTTAGAGAGGTGAGGTACTGGTTTATGAGATTGGGCCTGAAGGCTACGTGGGAAGACCCTAAATCCCCGACAAAAGATGCATTCCTCCTCTTAAAAGCGAAGTTCTGAGCTTACATCCAGCACTCCAGTCATGCTGCTGCAGCACAGGCACTCTAACAGATAGATTGTTAGAGTTTAAATGTACCTTTTTATTTGAGGATATTATGGATATATTTGAACCACCACATGCATGTACACTTTATCTATAATTTAGATATGGAACCCTACCACTAAATTACTTTAAAATAGATGAAGGCTACTGTAACCGCGATGTACCCTGCATGTTCCCTTAGTCCGGAATCATTAGACCACTATGTGTTTTTTTGTCCATGCTATGTACAGACTATGAAAAAGTGGCCTATACATGTATGCCAGCTCTTATTGTTCAAGCAACCAGTAGAGGCGCTGCACGTACTTAGATCTGATTCTATCAAGTGGCTAGTATTTGCCATATCACAGTTCCTGCTATACATCTGGCACATTAGGTCTAAGTTGTTACCGGTAAGGTAAAGCCTGGTACATCGTAGGTTAAGGCACATTAGGCAAACATCATTATGACACTGTTGATAATGGTTACACTTTCTTAATCTCTATTTTTAATTATTTTTAATTTCATAATCTTTCTATGTCATGATCTTTTATTAATTAATATATATCTTAATTTATTAGGAAGACTGTTGTTTATAAATTATGTGAATGAATATTCAGATAAAGGAAATTCCACAGAACTCGGTAGAAGGGAGTATTGAACCCTACGTTATAAAACTGTTCCTACACATTGTACCAAAACAGAAGGAGGTACCGCTGGACCACACTCATCGAGTCTTGGCCCGATGCTTTTCAATTTATACACAGCTGACATGGGCCAATCCCTTAACGAAGCTACACTAGCCACCCCAAGGATCGGGCGCACCAAGATCCAACTGATGCAATACGCTGACAACCTGGTACATTTAGATCACACCAAAATTGGCTTACAAAAAGTACTTACTGCCCTCGTAGTCTATAACGCCAAACATAAGTTGGTCGCCAAACCAACGAAGTCCAAAATAGTGATCTTTGGGCACTACCTTAAAAAAAAGTGGCCATGTGGAGGCTGGGCCTGCTGACTTTGGACTGTACACAACATTACAACTATCTGGGTGTCTAGCTCAGTGAAACGGTCCGGCCAGAGGTCCACCTCCATAAACTGCAGCAGAAAGGGAAAAATATCCCCAATACCCTCTGCAAATTACACACCACCCTAGACAGTCCTACAACAACGGCTATCCGAAGAGTACTGAGGGCGAAACTACTAACATCTCCCAACTATGCGCAACAGGCATTCCCAGGGAAATTTGCGAAAGACCTAGAAAAAATTCACTGCATAGCCTACAAAAACCTATTTCGCTTACCAGCCTGCACCAGGAACAACCTGATTTGTCTGGAATTTAACCTTAACCAACAAAAACTGGAAGAGATGGCGACCTTGAGCAAATACTTTTATCTAACAACGGCGGCACTGGAGAACTCCATGAAGGCAGTTATAAAAAGCATCTTCCAAGAATCCGGCAAGCCTTGGTGTGCCTGTCTCGCTTCCGCCAAAGACCTCCTGCAACTTGAAACAGGGAACTGGTACTCCAGTATAATCAAGTATGCCACTATTAAAAGTACAATAAAAAAGCAAGTAAGTCTACATTCTCGCACCCTGGATATGGAATCCTTGGTAGCAAGAGGCTTCCATAAGTCTCCAAGCCACCGCACAAAGCGCACACCTCACCTTACGCAGGCAGTGGGGAGACAAGCCCTACATTGGATCGTAGCAGCCAGACTACATCCTCTTCACCTCAAAGAACTATATCCAACTGAGATAGGAAGGCCAGTCATTACGGAGTGCTGTCTTTGCAAATACAAATGTGAGTCTTTGGCCCATATTTTGTTCTGTTGCCCGGCTCTGCGCCTATCCCGCAGAATCTACCTCCGGCCCATCCTACTTCAACTGGGCACTCGCACTGCAAAGGAGGCAGTCCATCGACTTTACACGTTGGACACAGTGAAGCATATGACCACCTTTGGCAAATTTGTCCATTATACCCGTACAAAACTGATCAACACTTCCCTCTAGGTTCTGACAGGCAGGATTTGCGTGGCTGCCGCCCACCCACCTTTTATCACCTGATTGTTGTTATCCAAGAATGCGAAAGAAACATTCTAACAATTGTTGTGTATATAGACTCGCTTTTAGATTTCTAGACTCTTAGACTCTAATTCTGTCATTTGTAAATGCTGTGTTTCTCTTTTTTTATTGTAATGGCTTTAAGTAACCACACAAATAAATAATTCATTCATTCACACTCATCGAGTAGGCCCAGGCCATGGTAGGGGTGACCTCCCGACAAGATATCTTTTTTTTTTTTTGTAAACTTGTAGGAAGCTGGCTCTGTATATACATTACCAAAGTTTGGTATAGTGTGCACAGAGTCCAGTGGAACCCCAAAGGTAGGCAGAGGTAAAAGTAAATAGCACCTTACTCTCTATTTGTGGCAGTGTTTTCAAGCATTAAGGCTTTATCAAAGGGTAGTGTTAAGCATTTGTTTAACACGCTCAATCCGCAAATGATATCACACACTCAAAGACTGAACTTCAGACCAATTGGTTTGTATAAAATATTTCTTTAGTTCTTTTATTTCCTAGAACCAAGCAAGCCTGGCACAGATAAGTGATAAGTACTTTGCAGTAGTAATACAGTTTGTAAACAGTTTGAATTGCAATTGTAAATGCACTTTGATTTGATTACAGTAGAGCTACTAGCAATACAAGGCTGTTGATACTCTGTATATATACTTTGTATTGGTTTTTTAGTAGAATGTGAAGCAGATTACTTTACAGATTACTTTTCTTACACAGTGCAGTATACCTGGATACTGCACTGGGACATTACCTGTACACAGGTAAGTAAAAGCGTTTTTGTTATTTAGTTACAGTTTTAAAGGGTTTCATAGATTTTCCAACTCCACACTTAGAAACTTTACACAGAAAAACAGTCAATGTTATCCTATGGAGGAAAATAGGGTTAACTGTTCAAAGGTAAGTATTTGGTTGTGGGAAATGGTATTTTGGGGCTAGACTCAGGGGTCCCCAGGGTCAAGGATGCACTCTTGTTCCACCCTCAGCGGTACTAGGGCGGCAGCCGGGTGCAGAGTACTGAGGCTCAATGTTATCCAATTGGGGATAGAGGTCCTCCGGTTGGTGGCTCTTTACAAGCAGGCCACTGGGTTGTGGGAACAAAGCTCCTGGCCTTAAGCTCAGGCAAATTGAGGTTCAAGCGAGCACAAAAGGTGCACCCTCAGTGGCAGTTGGGCGGCCGGTGCAGAGGGTAATCGGACATAATATCGAAATTTTTATATCGATATGACATAATATCGAAGATTTAATATCGTAGGTAATACATATCGAAATAAAGAAATATCGAATACAAAAATATCGTAATTGGTATGTGTATCAAGATATCGAAAGTAAATATATCGTGAGACAAAATATCGACTATAAAAAATATCGTATAATAGTAAATAATATTAAAAAAATAATGTATGCAACAATTTTCTAATAATTATGAAAAGTTATATTGAAAAAATATTTTTTTTAAAATAATAATATAATTATTGGGTTTATAGGGGATAAGGGTGGGGAGTGTTTTAAAATATATATAAATAAATAATTTAAAATTAGAAAATTTTAAATAAAAAAAATAGTTTTACTGATTCGAAATAAATAAAAGAAAAAATTGAATGTACAAAAGTTAAAATATAATATAATTTTTTTATATAAATATATTATATTTATTAAAAATACATATATAATTTTAGGAGCGGGTTATTGGGTTTATAGGGGATAAGGGTGGGGAGTGTTTTAAAATAGAAATAAAATTATTTGTATACATAATTAATTTCTATATAAATTTCTATAAATTTATATAAATAAAAAATATTAAAATATCGAAATATTAATTTTAACTTTTTTTATAAAATTTTAAAAACAATTGGAGTATTGACACTATATATATATAAAAAGTTATCATATTATTAACATTCAATATAAAAGTACATATATTTAAAAGGAAATATGTATTTTTTTTTAAATTCTTTTATTTAAAATTTCTCCCCAAAAATTTAAATTATTTATTTTATTAGTAGTTGTTACTTAAAATGTAGTGGAATAGGCTAGTGAGTAATTAGAATAATAAATAGTATTAAATTACAAAAAATGTAAGAAAAAAATATTAAAATAAAAAAACATATACATTTTTTTAAAATAAAAATTAAATTCCAAAATGTACAATATCTTTATACATTTGTATTTAAATATTGTAGAATAATCTTGGCTATATATGGGATCATTGTGGTGATTTTTGAATACATTTATATTTATTACAAATATTTTAGTACAGCATTTACTAATATATTATGTAGACTGGAGTGGGAATAGTAAATTATATTTAATTAGTGTCCAGCACCTACTTACATTTTATGTAGACTGGAGTGGAAATAGTAAATTATATTTAATTAGTGTCCAGCACCTACTTCAATTTTATGTACACTGGAGTGGGAATAGTACATTATATTTAATTAGTGTCCAGCACCTACTTACATTTTATGTAGACTGGAGTGGAAATAGTAAATTATATTTAATTAGTGTCCAGCACCTACTTCAATTTTATGTAGACTGGAGTGTGAATAGTAAATTATATTTAATTAGTGTCCAGCACCTACTTCAATTTTATGTACACTGGAGTGGGAATAGTACATTATATTTAATTAGTGTCCAGCACCTACTTCAATTTTATGTAGACTGGAGTTGGAATAGATAATTATATTTAATCAGTGTCCAGCACCTACTTCAAATTTATGTAGACTGGAGTTGGAATAGATAATTATATTTAATTAGTGTCAAGCACCTACTTCAATTTTATGTAGACTGGAGTGGGAATAGTAAATTATATTTAATTAGTGTTCAGCACCTACTTAAATTTTATGTAGACTGGAGTTGGAATAGATAATTATTATTTTTTTTAAACTTTATTTTTGTAGGCGAGGAAAATAAAAAGGCACAATTTATACAGTTAACAGAGCAGTTGACACAGACGGACCAGATAGGCCAGATCCAAAAAGGAGGTACACAGCCAGGTATGGCCCACATCCCGGAGGCAGGGCGGCATCTCGTTAAGCCTGCGAAACAATGAAAGGAATACGCTCTTGTGCTCCCAGAATCCCGTGATCAATATCAATACCGTCGCCAATTTTCTTTTATGATGCCGTACCAACCAAACAACAACATAACAATAACAATAACCCCCCCCCCCCCCCATGAATGGCATTTGTGGCATTGATGCAATCCCAGAAGGAGATGTAGGCAAGGGCCCACTGCAAAGCGGTCTTCATAGTAGAATGTGGTCGATGGTAATCACAATGACAGGCAAGTGTATGCAACAAGGAATATCGGCATGGCTCAGGGGACTGCTAGACTACCTCATGACATTCCGCCCCGGACCCCTCCCCACCATCATCAGACTCCGAGGAAGCGGAGGAAAACAGCTCCGCACTAGTAGCGTCAGAGTCGTCCCCCTCCATCCCCTCAATACACATGGCCCTCCAAGCGAGTAAGTCATCCTGGAGTTTCCCATCCTTGCGTGTGCTCTGCATATGTGTCTCCTCCGCCAAGGCCCATTCCCTAGCGTCCCGCAACCAACTAGAGATTTCAGGCGCCCTCTGTCCCATCCAAGTAATGGCCACCCGCCTCCTCGCCAGAACCAACAGGAGTTGCAGTAATTTGTAGGACAGTCCCCTCTTCCTGGGCTTGGGTACTAGGGCCAGCAGACAGTGTAGCGGTTCCAGCTGGATCGTAAGGTGTGTAATCCGGGTAATGTGTGCTACCACCGCCACCCAAAAGTCATGAACCAAGGGGCATTCCCAGGCCAGGTGAAGGAATCCCGCCCGTTCTGCACTACACCTCGGGCAATTATGGCTTCTGTCCGAGGAGATACGGTGGAGGGAGGCAGGTGTCATATACGTGCGATGGAGAAAATTAAAATGTATCAATTTAAAACGCGCATTACAGGACACTTTACGAGTCAACAGCCCTATTCGCTTCCTCTGGGCCGGATCCAGTTCAATCCCCAGGTCCGCCTCCCAGGCCCTCCAAGCAGGCATCAATGGGGGAGTCGAGTCCCTGCGCATCGCTGAGTAAAGAAGGGAAATTAATCTCCTACCTCTGCCACAGGACAAGATGATGTCCAGGCGGGAGAGCTCCCTATGGAATGGCGCACACCGCAAAACTCGCTCAACGAACTGCTGCCAAATGTGAGCCGTATGCCTGATGACATAGGGCAGTGCGTCATCGGCGCCCCGACCCTGCATTAGAGCTTCCTGTAGCACCCTATCCGAGGCCACTCCCGCCAACAATGCCAACTCCCAGTTTTCGGTGTCAGCAAACCATCTGGCCGCCGGGAGAAGTTGTGCAGCATAATAGTATAAATCAAATGTCGGGGCCTCGAGGCCTCCCGCATCCCAACACTGCGTCACTGTGCGCAACGCAACTCTGCTGCGACCACCCGCCCAGAGAAGAGACGTAAGGAGCGAATTCAGTGTACGGAACACCCGGGGGGGCAACGGGCATAGGGTATTCTGCAGCACGTACAGGACTCTAGGGAGCATCACCATCTTGGCAACAGCTAGACGGCCCATAAGGGAGAGAGGAAGCGTATTCCAGAATACAACGGACTTGCGGAGGGCCACAAGAATCCTGTCTATGTTATGGGTTAAGAGAGCCTCATCAGAAGCGGCCACTTGAATGCCCAGGTACCGCAACGCCAGACATTCACACCGGAGGCCCGCACAGTAAGAATCCGCCGCCGGGGCGAGATCCTCAGGAGTCAGCGGGAACACCAGGGACTTATTAACATTCATGCGCAGTCCCGAGGCTGCACCACAGCGGTCCAAGAGACGCAACAGAGCGGGGAGGGCCTCCACCGGAGAGGTTAGGTAGAAAAGCGCATCGTCGGCGTAAAGGGAGATGACATTAGTAGTGTCTCCCACCACAATACCCCATTCATGTAGCTCCTTACGGGCAGATATGGCCAGGGGCTCAATCGCGAGAGCAAATAGAAGGGGGGACAATGGGCAACCCTGTCGGGTACCCCTCCCCAACGTCCACTCATCAGAGCGGGCTGAACCCAGTCGCACCCTGGCCCGGGGCGTCCTATATAGGACCCGTATCCACTCCCGAAAACCGGGGCCAAATCCCATCTTGACGAGTATGTGCATCAGGTAACCCCAATGCACTGTATCAAAGGCTTTAGCCAGGTCAACGGAGACCAGCACATGGGGAGTGTCCCGCCCCCGGACTTCGTGCAAAATGTGGTTCAAGCGGCGCAGGTTCATCGCCGTATTACGACCAGGGACAAAGCCACATTGGTCTGGATGGACGAGCTGAGCTACGTGCGGGGCAAGGCGATTGGCCAACAGCTTGGTCTGAATTTTCGCGTCCGAGTTAATCAAAGTGATAGGACGATACGAGGCGGGGTCCGTGCTGTCGCCACCCGGTTTCAGGATCATACAAACTTCACCCTGATTCAAGGTGGGTGGGAGGTCACCCGTGCGTAAGGCTTCATTGTAAACCTGTAAAAGGAGGGGGGCCAGGGTGTGCCCGAATGCATGATAAAACTCTGCAGAGAATCCATCCCCGCCAGGGGTTTTAGCTCGTGGGAGGGCAGCAATTGCCATAGAAATCTCACCGAGCGTCAGTTTGACATCGAGGTCTTTCGCCGCTGCCTCTGGGAGGGTCGGCAAGCCGAGGTTTTCGAGGTATAGGTGGTAAACCTCCTCAGATATAGACTGATCAGCCTCATACACAGTCCGCAGGTGGTCTCGCAGAACCGTGAGTACAGCAGCTTCCGAGTGGACCATGCCGCCATCGGGCGCCCGCAGGGCTACTATATGCTCAGCCGTAAACTCCCGGCGAAGTATCCAGGCCAACAAACGGCCAGATTTATCCCCCTCTCGATGCAGCCTCTGTCTATATTGGCCCAGCGTGAATCTATCGAGCCTCGTGAGAATATCATGGATCGACCCAAGGGCTAGGCCCTCCACGCGTTGATCTGAGGAGTCCGGATCAGGGCGGGCCTGGACGCGCAAGAGCTCAGCCTCCGCAGTTTGTAAGTCTGAAAGCAGTTGTTTCCTGACCCCATACGTCAGGCCCATGCACGCACCGCGGACGACCGCTTTCAGTGCCTCCCACTTAGTGGAATAAGACAAGTCACTTCCCGCCCAGTTAAGTTCCAGGTAATCGGATAGGGACGTTGCTACATGATCCCGGGCTACCTGGTCTTGGAGTAGATCAGTCGGCAGCCTCCACGAGCGGGGACGTTCCGTCTGGTCAGGCCATTGCGCCACGCACGTGACCGGAGCATGATACGATAGGTATCGGGCCTGGTGTGTGACCGTCAACGTGAGAGAGGAGGGGAGATTGTCCGCCAACACCCTATCTAGCCTACTGTGAGTGGCATGGGTCGGGGAATAGCAGGTGTAAAGCTTCTGTGTGGGGTGACACGCGCGCCAGACATCGATCGCCCCGATATTATGCATCACGTCCCGCAGACACGCCGTCATACGGGGCTTAGTTCCCGCCCGAGGTGGATTACGGTCCAGTTCATGATGTAGCACACAGTTAAAGTCCCCGCACCAAAGGAGGGGCGCGTCAAGGTTAGGAGCCACCAGATCTTGCATCCGGGAGAAAAATGCCGGGTCATCTACGTTCGGCGCGTACGTGTTAAAGACCAGAAGGACCTTATCGTCCAATCTGAGCTTCGCCAATATGTACCTGCCTTCCACATCCGCATCAATATATTGGACAGCGCATGGAACCCCAGGGGCCACCCAGATTAGGACCCCCCTAGCGTATGTAGAGTAGGAGGAATGAAATAGCTGGCCTCTCCATTTCTTGGCCAGTCGCTGCGCACCATCATCATCTAGGTGGGTTTCCTGTAAACAAGCAACTGAAATCCCATGGCGTTTTAGGAAGGTGAGGACCCTGTGTCTCTTAGTGCACGTACCCAGGCCACGCACATTCCACGTCAAGAATTTAAACCCCATGACCACCATTCGTGCCCAGCCGGGCAGCAGTGTACACACAGCCTAGGCTGTCGCCAGTAGGCCCTCGCCACAGAGAAGTTAAAAAATGCATCACACAAAGCCAGCGCCCCGCCAAACAGGGTCAACATGTGCCAAATGCCAGTGTCATCATTGTCACATCCAAAATCCCACCCCCCAACAACCCCAACATATGAATTTTTGACTGGAACCCCCTCAACCCCCCCACCCACGAGCAATAGGATAGCAACAACCAAAAACGCCACCCCGCCCTTCCCCCGCCAGTGCCAGGACGTGCACAGCCACCCCATTCAACACTCTCCACTCACACTCACACACAACAGAACAACCCAACCCACCCCCCCTCCCAGCTCCCCGAAAGACCCAACGAACCCGATATGCGGACCCGGACAGCTCTCCCCCCCAAGTCAGCAATGCGGGAGGAGCAGTCCACACTTACAGCTCCCAGCACTCGGTGCACACTCAACCCAGACGCCAAGTACGAGGTACCAAGCAGAGAACAATCACTCGCAACATTCATGCTGAACGAGCAGAGATCTAAAGAGCTGCCGGGCTATAGGGAACTACACAATAACAGCAATCGCACAGCAGAGTCAGTGTAGGCAGGGGAAGGATCATTCCAAGTCCAGGGTCTGCAAGGCAGGCTCCGGGACCACTGGGGCCGCGGAGTCCACGTTCACCGGCGTCTCTTGCAATGTGTCCGGTACCAAAATGTCACCTGGTGCAGCCTCACTGTGCAAACGTGCCTCAATCCCGTCAGGTGAGGATTCCATCAGGATGGCCCCATCCGGGCCCACCGTGGGCCGAGTCTCAGGAGGACCACGGGATCCAGAACGGCGATTCCTCCTGCCACGCCGTCGTCTTTGCGGCCTGGCCCCCCATACATCTCGCGATCCCCCTCGCTCACCCGGGGGCAGATCATCTCCTCTGATCTCGAGCCACTCCCATACCTCCGCTGGCGTCTCAAAGAAATGTGCCCGGCCCTAGGAGAGCACCTTAAGCTTAGCGGGGTATAAAAGCATATATTGTAGCTGCATGTCGCGCAACTTCTGTTTGACCCCCAAGTAGGACTTCCTTTGCTCCTGCACCTGCTGGGTGTAGTCGGGGTAAATGGAGATTCGACTGTTTTCAATCATGTGGGGCCCCGATTCTCTCGCCGCCTTAAGGATGCAGTTTCGGTCTTTATAGTTCAGGATTTTTGCGATGAGGGCTCTAGGGGCCTCTCCAGGACGCGGAGGGGGCACCAGGGCCCTGTGGGCCCGCTCCACAATAAAGACGTTGGACAAGCCACTCGGACAGAGACGCTCACGGATCCAAGTCTCCAGGAATCGTTCAGGGTTACCCGCCTCCAGCCGTTCCAGGACCCCCAGGACTCGTATGTTACTTCGGCGCGCCCTACCTTCTGCATCCTCGGCTCGTCTCTCCAATGCTCGGGTAGTAGAGGCGAGTTGAGAGAGTGACTTCTGTAGGGACGCTACCTCCCCTTGCAGCTGAGTGATGTTGCCCTTCGCGTCCGAGACTTTATCCGCCACTTTGCGAAGGTCAGTCCTTAAGAGGTTCACATCCACGGACACCGTCTCAATCTGGCGTTCCAGGGCAGTGTGTGACCCCTGTATAGCTTTAAGAAGTTCCGCTCTGGACGGCTCCGGCGACTCCCCATCCCCATCTCCAGCGCCCGTTTGGCGCGTAATTCTCTGCGGCGGCAGACGAGGGGTAGTGTACTGCGTGATCGTGTTGGGTTGGGTAGCCTTAGGGCCACGGCCAGTCCGGCCCGTCATATCCGCTGCGCCAGGGGTCGACGATCTCAATGGGGCCCACACTGAAGCCACCCAAGCAGGGCAGAGTATGCGCCACCACAGCGCCGAAGGAACCGGGCAAGCAATGTACGGGTCTACAAGACCAAGTCCACAGTAGGCGATGCAGGTCACAGAGTAGGTGCCACCAGAGCGCAGTGTCACGAGTCCACCTCTTCCACAGAGCAGGGCAGAGCGGGGCACAGATGCACTCCTCTATCGGCCGCCACCGATCCCAAGGGGCCGCCCAGGACCAGCTCCAAAATGGCGGATCGCCGGGGGAGGGGCGGTGTTCGTCCACGGGCCCAGCAACACCTCTCCGTGAGCTCCCCCGACGTCCCACAAGTGGCGGGGATCTCGATCTGCTTCAGGGCACAGGATACTGCCCAGCGGGAGGGGGTACAGGAGTGGCAGAGTCACTGTAGTCGGACCCCGGCAGACACACAGCAGTTCAGGGCCCCCATACGCACCTCCGCGCCACAAGGGGGGGGCCAGGTCAGATGAGTCCCACAGCCCCCACTCCCAGATGAAGGCGCTCCGCCGTCCGGGCGTGCAGCGCTATTAAACAAAGAGGGGGGGGGCCCTCCGCACTCCAGCCCAGCGAGGCCGCGCAAGATGGACGGCACCTTCGTCCCGCTCCCCTCCTCACCGCGTCTCAGTAGAGCCTCAGTCCTCCGGCGCCGCAGTCGTCCGATTCCGGGACGGGGATCCCAAGCAGGCAGCCGGTGGGTATCCGATGGCGCAGCGAGGCTGGGGTCACCGCTCGCTTCCTCCGCCGTCCGGCCCAGTGAGTAGGCCAAAGCCACGGCGACGCGTAAGAGAGCACGCCGGCGCCGCCTTCAGGATCAGCCAGGCCGCAGGTCTCGGCGAATTGCCGACCACGGGTCCGCTCCCCGAGGCACAGGAGCTCGGCGGGACTTCCACCGCCTCTCCGACACGCTTTCTCGGGGTCGAGAGGGTCCGGGCAGGAGAAATAAAAGGATTTATTCGGTCTTCGGGACGGAGCTGGTGGAGCTCACGTCCTGTCGGCCATGCTGCTTGGCCACGCCAACTATGTTGGAATAGATAATTATATGTAATTAGTGTCCAGCACATACTTCAATTTTATGTAGACTGGAGTGAGAATAGTAAATTATATTTATTTAGTGTCCAGCACCTACTTCAATTTTATGTAGACTGGAGTTGGAATAGTAAATTATATTTAATTAGTGTCCAGCACCTACTTCAATTTTATGTAGACTGGAGTGGGAATAGTAAATTATATTTAATTATTGTCCAGCACCTACTTCAATTTAATGTAGACTGGAGTGGGAATAGTAAATTATATTTAATTAGTGTCCAGCACCTAATTCAATTTAATGTAGACTGGAGTTGGAATAGTAATTTATATTTATTTAGTGTCCACCATCTAGTTCAATTTTATGTAGACTGGAGTGGGAATAGTAAATTATATTTAATTAGTGTCCAGCACCTACTTCAATTTAATGTAAACTGGAGTAGGAATAGTAAATTATATTTAATTAGTGTCCAGGACCTACTTCAATTTTATCTAGACTGGAGTTGGAATAGTAAATTATATTTAATTAGTGTCCAGAACCTACTTCAATTTTATGTAGATTGGAGTGGGAATAGTAAATTATATTTAATTAGTGTCCAGCACCTACTTCAATTTTATGTAGATTGGAGTGGGAATAGTAAATTATATTTAATTAGTGTCCAGCACCTACTTCAATTTTATGTAGACTGGAGTGTGAATAGTAAATTATATTTAATTATTGTCCAGCACCTACTTCAATTTTATGTAGATTGGAGTGGGAATGGTAAATTATATTTAATTAGTGTCCAGCACCTACTTCAATTTTACGTAGACTGGAGTGGGAATAGTAAATTATATTTAATTGGTGTCCAGCACCTACTTCAATTTTATGTAGACTGGAGTTGGAATAGTAACTTATATTTAATTAGTATCCAGTATCTACTTCAATTTTATGTAGATTGGAGTGTGAATAGTAAATTATATTTAATTAGTGTCCAGCACCTAATTCAATTTAATGTACACTGGAGTGGGAATAGTAAATTATATTTAATTAGTGTCCAGCACCTACTTCAATTTTATGTAGATTGGAGTGGGAATAGTAAATTATATTTAATTAGTGTCCAGCACCTACTTCAATTTAATGTAGACTGGAGTGGGAATAGTAAATTATATTTAATTAGTGTCCAGCACCTACTTCAATTTTATGTAGATTGGAGTGGGAATAGTAAAATATATATAATTAGTGTCCAGCACCTACTTCAATTTTATGTAGACTGGAGTGGGAATAGTAAATTATATTTAATTAGTGTTCAGCACCTACTAGAATGACTCACTGGTCACTGAGGGGGGGAAGGAGGAGAATGACTCACCGGTCACTGAGGGGGGGAAGGAGGAGGAGGACAAAGTCCCACCAGAAA